>NC_135225.1:5404128-5414128 GCF_052324685.1 Brachyhypopomus gauderio | reverse complement strand
CATCCTGCCCGAAGGCCATAGTCTCACTACACGTACAAGCTTTGGCTCTTTACATTTTATATATGCAGAGCCCTTCGCCCACATTTATTTATCTGTTTATCTCTTTATTTTTTATTTTTTATGACCAGCCTCTTCCCCATGGCCGTGTGCCTGGGAGATACTCCATGTGCTTCCGCCACTGCAAATGAATTGGCTGTTTTGAGTGCATCTGTCTAGCTCGCAGCCATTATCGCTGTTGAAACATGTCACGGTTTTGCAGTAGCCCCGTGAGAGTGGAAAGGCAGTGGAGACGGAGGCTCATCCCGACCCGGTTCTGGTCTCGCCCTCCACGCCCCTTCCAGATAGCCAGCCTCTCGGTTCTTCTTGATGTGCCTTTCGAGTCTCTGAATGTCCTGCTCCCATGAGACCCGTGGGCCCGTGCGGGGGGGGGGGGGGGGGGGGGATTTGTTGGGTCTGAACCGCTCTGAGCTCTGAGCGTGAACGGAATGCACAATGGCTTCGGCAGTAAAGGGCCTTCAGTGGGGCGGCCATAGACCCGGGAGAGTGCGGGGTGTGTGCAGGGTGTGTGCGGGGTGTGTGGGGTGTGCGGGACATACTTTTATGCGAGCAGACAGCCCTCACTAGTGCTTTATCGCTGCGTCTGCTCCCAGAAGAGCACATTGCAGTGATTTCAGCAGGGGAAGAGGATAATGGTCTTCTGGAAAACGGGGTTATAGTTGATGTCTTTCCCCCATCTTCTCACTTCTCTCTGGAAAAAAAAACAAAACAAACAACCAAAACAAAATGGCGCTCCTCTGTATCAGCAGGATAGGGGAGAGTTCATGTTGCAACAATCGGTTCATACTGGCTGGACTGTCTGGAGCTTCATGTGGTGGAGCTCCATAAAGGTTTGATCATCAAGCACGATGGGCTCAGACACCAAAGACCCCCATGTACCTGTTGTTTTGCATCATTAAACCTGTTCTTCTCTGTTGGATCATCTGTACAGTAGGCAGAAGGCAACTACTTCCACATGGTCCAAACGCCAATGTTCAAATTGTGTTGCAGCACGAGTATCTCTGCTTTTGGGTAAACACTCACTGCACAGTGGGTTAATATATTGGGCTCTGAGGCAGACCAGGCATACATATGCAAACACACTTTTCAGCCAGACTCTCTCCTGTCTCAGAGCCGCTGCAGTGCCCAGTGTTGGCAGAAGACTACGGTGAACTTGCAAGCTCTTGGAACCCCGATAAAAATGGAACCGTTTTTCCACCGTTTTAATGTTCTGCTCTGCGGTGTCTTTTACCTTACTTTCTGGAGATGGTCCTATATGGTTGTATAGGGTTCATTTTCCTACCCAAGACATGTTCAGTAAATAAGAAGGCCTTTGTGAGAAGGATCTGAGTTCCTTGTGTGTTCTGTACAGATCCACTCCGAGTGTTCTGCTGAACAGAGGCAGAGTGAAAGTAGCAGCAGTTATTTTTCTCTCCTTTTAGACTCTTTCTCAGAGTCCATGTGAATCTTTACAATACACAAACGTGTGTGTGAGAGAGAGAGATGACTGAGACAGTATAAAAGCCCCAGTGTGGGTGGTGCGCGTGGTAGTTACTGGATTGAAGGGGTCATCATGTCAGTTCTTTAAACAGGTGCCTGAATAAAGCTCTCTGCTCCATCTGCCTCTCCATTCTCCGAGTTTTCATTTTATTCATTTTATTTGAGCTGATGTGTTTGCCCAAAGAGACCTACATTAACCAGCTACTGTGGCACTCAGCACAGAGCTACCTGGGGGTCAAGTGCTGTTCACCACAATGACAGCAGGAGCAGGATCTCATCAGCTGAGCTTGAACCCGTGACCTCCCCAGTGCAGAGGTCATGGCTGAGTTCTGGACCACTACCCCTCTCTGAGTCCTGCTCTGCTTCATCACCAAGCACTTTTCCTCCTTACCCAACCTTTTCCAACTTCTTCCAGCACTTCTTGGTGAAGCTTTGTAACCTCCTGCCCATCTCAGTCTGTTGGACCTGCTGTGTGTTGTTTTACAGGACCGCGCCCCGTTTCCACCCGCCCGGCGCACAGCCACCGCTACACTCACCCTGGACGTGCTGGACGGGGACGACCTGGGGCCCATGTTCCTGCCCTGCGTGCTGGTCAACAACACCCGAGACTGCATCCCGGTCCTCTACCGCGCGGTCATTCCCGAACTCACCGAGCCGGTAAGAGAAAAGCACTCGGCCGTCTGCCTGGGTGTTGTTTTGCCCGTTTAATGAGGTTCTGGGGTCTGTTTGGGGAGGCGCTTGACTGGAAGAATCAGCAAGGCTTGTTGGGCTGTTGTGTCCCATTAACTCCACACCACTTAGCTTCATCTCACCCGTCAAACGCAGAAGAAGCTCGTGGTGTGTGAAGGCCAATCCGAACGCTTGCAGCACTTACTCAAAGAACATTTGGATATATGTGTGTGTGACTGTCTGTGTGCTCAAGTGTGAATTGTATGCATGCACTTGTGAGTATTCAGCTTGGTTTGGCCCTGCATGAGGGACATTGATACCTGGGAGTGCTGTCTAATAAAATGGAAAGAAAGGAAACCATTGCTAATCTAAGTGTCTGTGACATTTGAAGGAAGAAACATTCTAGTGGTTTTTTTTTTTGCATTTGAATGCATTTGAGTGCGCTTGTTTCCAAAGGGAACGGCACCTTGTCTTATTCAGAACGCCCCTTTCTTCCTCCCCCTCAGTTTAGTTTGCAGTCTGGCCCAGTGTCTTAGAGCTTTAGCTTTAGCTTACACTTGGCTTGAGATAAAAGGGTCAAGAGAGGCGGAGAGAACATGATGAGGGTGGAGGGATGGAGAGAGAGGTTGAGATGAGAGAAGAAAGGTGGGCAATGAGAACGCCGCCCCAGATAGTGAGATAAAAATGGACAGAGGAAAGAGGAGAAGGGCATCTTCAGCCTTGATGGGAATCCCTAGGCCTTACTGCCCATCGCCGTGGATGAGAGAGCATGGGAGAGATGTTACCCTGGACATGAGCCAGCCCAGCTGTGGGGCACTGCACCAGACATCCTGAAGGCCCCGGGGACCCTCCACCTTAGAGAGCAGCAGGAGAGTGTTTCAGCACCACGGAGAGCTCCCCTGTAATAAACACACATCTCCTGGGCCTGTGGTTCAGTGTGGCTTCATCTGTTTGCCATCATTTAGAGATGATTAAGTGTGCAGATGTGGGGAGGTGCAAGACGTGGAGATGCAGGCTGCTTCCCTGGCCCACCAGGTGCAAGTCTTCAGCACCCTGGTGTAGCCCTTACTGTCGGCTGGGGCAGTCTGAATGAAATAGGACTCAGGAAAGAACCTGGGGACACCCACTGGTATTTGTGCTTGTTTTTATGCAGTGCAGTTACGTCAATCTTTTTGACTTCGTGGACCATGCTGATTCTGTTGTTTAGTCCAAAGTTGAGCTGGAGAATTACAATTTGCTTGGCAAGTAATTTGCTTGGTGAACTATTTTACCTTGTGTGTGAGAATTATGTTTAATAAGAGGCATGTTAGAGATGCAATACACATTTGCTTTGATGTTGGGCTTGGGTGAGGTTTCAACTTTATACTTTCCTAATTGACCTGGCATTTTTTTAAGATACCCTGCAGTAAAAGCAGCATTTGTGCAATGCAAACACATCTCACGTAAACCTTCAGAGTGCTAAAGAGAAGAGCAATGGCGTCCCCCACCTGGTCTAATAAAACTTGAATTTACAACTCCAGTAAAAAAGGATTTCTTCTTGTCCCTCATATTTTCAAGCCCTGCTCTGACACGCTCTCCCTGGGAATGATGATGGCTGTGTAGAAAGATCAAAGATGTAGATACAGGTGTTAAATGTAATGTGTTTTATTTTGCACTCTGCTGATGGCTGCTGAAGGGTTGTGTGTGATTGCCTCAGGTGGGACTGGGTGTGGTGCCGTAGTTAATATCTCGCATATCTTCATTATTTCTCCGTTTGCAGGTTTTGCTTTTGGCTTTTTTTCCCACTAGAGTCATGTTCATTTTTGTACATTGTGTGCATTTTGGTGCATTGAGTCTTTCTACCTGTCTGTTTTGCCTAAGCGTTGGCTTATGTTTGTATCTCTGTATCGACAGGGTCACATTCAGATGTGCAGCTAATGCTGGACGGCATTTAGGGATTGAATGGATAAAAGTGCATAGATATGCCTATGTGCCTCTGCTTCTGGGCTTATTTTTAGAACAGAACAAAGACTGTGTGCCTTTCACTGATGTATGGAGCCTTACAGTTATTGTACCATGACTGGTTCTTTATGGTGAGAAGGTAGATCCATTTATTCATCAGAACGAGCCCTCATTCATTTAGCTGTCAGAAAAACCAAAGAATTCTTTCCCAGTTACAGTTGGCCAGCCCTTCATAAGGCCTTTTTTTTTAGAGCAAGTTGAACCCTCTAAATGTGACTCCACCCATTCGGGCAGTGGACCAAGACAGAAACATCCAACCCCCTTCAGATAGACCTGGGATCCTCTACTCCATCCTCCTTGGTATGTCTCCACACGACATGTTTCCTCTCTCTGTTTCTGTCTCTCCTTCTCCTTCTCTCATTCCGTCTCTCTCTCTCTCTCTCTCTCTCTCTCTCTCTCTCTCTTCTTCACACAAACACAGAAGGTATTTAAAGCAATTAGAAACACTATTACTTATTCAGATTACTTAATTGAGCAGATTCTGTTCCTTCTGTGTTTCGCAGGCCAGCCACAAGTGTTCCCGGAATTCTTTTCTCTGAACACGACCACAGCAGAGCTGCGCCTGTTGAAACCTGTTAGAAGAGACCTGTACCAGAGTTTCAGCCTCGTCATCAAGGTCAGGAAGCATTATTTTCCTCTCGTACCATCTCAAACATATGATCTAGTGAGTCCGTTAGGCTCTGACTCCATTTCAATGCCTACACTACATTATTGAAGTGTTAGCCCAAACTATTAAGATAGATCTTTTTTATCAATTTTTCTTTTCTTTTGATAGCTTTTCAAATTTTCTTTATTAGTCTTCATGTATTCTCATTATAATCCTCAATATCATGTGGTGTAGTGCAATTACTACTAATTACATATTCACATTACCGTAACATTGAGATATATTGGAGACTCTTTCAGAATAGCATATACCAGACATGGTATCTAATCAGGATGTATTTCCATCAAACCCTGCCGATCTGCCTGGAGGCCAAGTTAATTAAAGCAGATTACAAAAATTATAGCACTTTGTATTGTAATGAGGCCTTATTTCACCATTCTGAGTGGACCCATGTTATGCAAATAAGAAGTGTAAACCGGGCTAAAAGCGTTTAACCGCTCCTCCATAGAAAGACAGGAAAGAAAAAAAGCAAGAAAATGAGAGAGCCATAAACAGAGTGATTTTATTAAACAGGATTTGTGGCCTCTTCTGGGGTAAGCAGCTGAATGCTGAGAAATGTCATTGTGTATTTTATTTTCTCTCTAGCTGAAAGTGTATCTGTTAGCTCTGTTCTGACCCGGCTCAGTGTACCACCTCAGGACCGGTGTCTGTATTACTGACCCAGGTCAAAGTTGACCACCACCCTATTAAAAATCATGTCGCTCTGGTGGAACTGCTTGTGTCATGTGCAGTTGGATCTGCAGGGTTGAGCGTCCCTGTGTGGCTGTAAGATGAAATGAATGTTGCTGATCTCATATCAATATTAACACTCGCTTTAAGCTACATGGTGAACACCACTACGTGTGTCTGAAACAGTCTGCAGTGGGTATAAGTAAATGTTGACATAGAGGCTCAGTTAAGTAAACAGACACACACACACACACACACACACACACACACACACACACACACGCACACACACACACACACACCACCTTTCAATTAAGGTAAACACATGCCCTAATTCATTGAAATAACAAATAACAATGGAGAGAGAAGGATGGGGGGGTAATGGGGGGGAGGCATGAAGCATGTCAGTGTTCAGACAGTCACAGCTACATCAATTGGAGATATTAAGTGCATATATTTTCCCTGCAAATTGCCGCAGGCTCCTTTGTGCTGTTGTGACGCAGATGCATTATAGACCATCTGCTCTGGAACATTACAAATGAGGCATTGTTTTCACTCAGTCATTTTACAGACCTTTCGTAAAAAGATGCACTGAAAATAAACTTTTTAACCAATGTGTAGAACCCGCGTTATGTTGCTCAGGGAAAATTTCCTTTGTGTTTTCCTCTGCTGGCTTGTGTATTAATAACAACAAAATAGACGACTGTGCCAGCAATGCTGCAGTGGGTTAATCATTTAATATCATAATCACAGCCATATCATAAGTCTTTGTATAAAAATAAATTTGCCGACATGTATCGGGTTAATATAGGTTAATATATCAGTTAACGCTGGACTGTACTGTATCCTCTGTTATGTTTAATTATTTACCAAACTGATCCCCACATTCCCATCTGAAAATAGAACAATTAGTGTAAGCAACAAATGGAGCATCTGTCAAATGTGTGCTATGTAAATCAAGCTCCATGGGTGAGCGTAGCCTCATTTAAGCTGTGGCTACAGGGGAGCTCTCCGTGGTGCTGAAACGCTCTCCTGCAGGGCTCCTCTGAGCCGACGGTTTCATGTATAGAGATGACCAGATCCTCTGTTGGAACTGTTGCTATGCATTTAGCCCAGTGTGTTTGTGTGCTTGTGTTTGTGAGCAGGCTCAACAGGATAATGGCCACCCTCTCCCCGTACTCGCCGATCTGCGCATTGATGTTCTAGATGAAAACAACCAGGCTCCGTACTTCCAGCAGACGTCCTACCAGGGCTTCATCAGCGAGGCTGCCCCTGTTGGAGCCACCATCTCTGGGGCGGCCAATCTCACGGCCCCTCTAGCCATCATTGCCCTAGACAACGACATAGAGGAGGTGTGTTATACCTTCGCACAAAAACCCAGGGTATTTTGTTTGGTGAATTGAAGTATGCATTACCACTGTGGCTAGAGTGGTATGTGGCAGGTAGTGATATCAGTGTGTGTGTGTGTTTGTGTGTGTGTTGCAGCTCCAACCAGGTGCCGTACCAGTAGGTATCAAGCTGATGTGTAGTGTTGTGTGCTGTGTTTATTCTCTCTCTCCCTCTCTCTCTCTCTCTCTCTCTCCCCCCCCCCCCCCCCCCCCCCCCTCTGGTGCTACTCTGCTTTATCTGGGTTGAAGTGAGATTAATACCGTGTGTAATACCGTATTAGCACCTTTTCGGAAGCTGATTTTAATGTTGTCTCTTTTCTCTTCTTCCTTCTCATGCCTTATTGATGGGCCACTCAAATACATTTAGTCAATCAAACTGAGTACGATCCATGGGGCAGGGGCTCTGTGGCACAATATTCATTTTAACTAGAAAGAGGTGTTCATCATGCTTATTGTCAGGTTGAGAGTGGTATGAATTCCACGGATTCAGTCTGTTTGGGCTCCTTAAGCCGTGCCACCGCACACTGCTCTGTTATCGCCTGCAACATCACAATTCTCTGCCACTGGTGTATTCACCTTTGAGCTCCTCCATCTGTCTGAGACGCTGAACCTCTTCCAGCCCTGATCTCTCACTTCTTCTCATTGCTCGTTCTTCTCCCAGCTCACTTGATCTCACTCACGTCTCGCTGTCTTTATCTCGCGTTCTGTCTCCTGCTCGCATTCTTCTCTCTGCGCCGTGTTCAGACATTTGTATGCGTGTTTATGTAATCACAGGCAAGCAGAGATGATTTGAGACAAAAAGCAAATCAGTACAGATATTTATCAAATTATTTATTTACTAGTTACCATATTGTCAAATGTTTATCTTTAACCACACAGCACAATCTCTCCTATATTATTATAGTACTTCAGGAATGGTTTTACACCTGATTCATTCCATGATTTCCCAGAGACATGGTTAAGAAGCTGTTGAATTACCAAAACCAAGAACATGCGTTTTCTGAGGGGTGGCATTTGGTGTTACTAATAGAGAATTTTTACTTTCTTAAAGAGTAAAGACCCACAGGTGAAGATTTCTCTGGGCGACTACACCGCTGTCTTCTCCATCACCTCTTCTGGGATCACACGTTACCTCACCCTGCTCAGGCCTGTGGACAGAGAGACACAGATGAACTACACCTTCACGGTACAAGCAAACACACACCCACACACACACACTTGCTTACCACTGCCTCGGGTACGTCCCTTATAGTAGGAAAAATATTTAGTGAGTATAAGGAATCTGTGAATGTGATAATCTCCACTCAGATTTCATCACCTGTTTGTATGATGTCAATATTTTTTTAATGATTCTAACTTCCACTGGGACTTTCAAAATGTTTCACCAATTACCTCAGAAATCAGCATGAGGTGGCCGTTCTCTTGGAAGAACAAAATAATTACAGAAAGGATGGGACAGCGTTTGAAGCCTCTTGTCCCTCTGGTTCCATGTCTGGTTTCTCAGGCTCCTGCGCAGTGTTCATGTCCCTCTGATCTCCTACCATCTTCTACCTGAAACAGTCCAATAGCCAAAAGAACCACAGGGTTTCAGAGCGTTGGTGGTGTCCACTGTGGTCTCCATCATTATCGGCATGTTGGTTTTGGAAGCATGACTCGTCCATATTTTTCAGTGCTTGAGGGAAGGGATTTGAAACCTAATCACCAGCAATAATACCTTTGGTGGGCTTATCAAAAGTCTGCTTATCAACACAGAACAGGAACACATTCGTATTTCATGTGATTTCATTCATGAAGAAAGAGCTGAATGAAAATTAGTTGATTGTGTCCCTGAGTGGAGAGGAACCATTAGGACTAATTATGTTAGTCGATGGCGAGGCTCTCATCAGCCCCCTTTTGCATTTTAACACTGCCTGTGTCTGGGAACTGTAGTTTTTCTTTCTCTTTTGTGGTTATCTTTCTGGTGTTTCAAGCTCGCTGCGTCATCTGCACCATTTCTTTTAGCAAATTAAAGTTCAAATTTTTGGTATTCACATCCGCATGCTGTCACTGCCCTGCAGTTTCACAGTTGTTCACTTTCACATCCTCAGTAATGTCCCTGACAGATCCAATTACAAGAGTGCATCTCTGAAGGCCTTGCAACAGGAAATAATATCTCATGCTGGATAGGTTCAGCAAGTTCAAAGCAGAACCAGCCTTCAAAGCCATGGAGGAGGCTCCTGTCTCAAGCACATAGCAGGAGCCCATTGTGAGAATCTTGTTCCTCCCCTGCTGTCCAACTACGTTCTCCAGGAACCTGCAGATTAAAAGACCCACTCGTATGTAAACCTGGTGTTTTACAACTCCTCTTCTTAAAGAATGGCCAACGCTCATGTAGAAATCCCCCAGAGGTGAGAAGATCTTCCACCAGGTGCCCCGGATTCATGGCGCACTCATGCATCACAGCCTGCTCTGGTGATCAGCACGTTCTTGGTGAAGAAGCAGTTAGCTGCACACACCATACACAGTTACTGTAGGGCTTCATCTAGCCTGGAGCTATTCCCAGTAACCACAGCTCCATACCCTGAGTACACAAATGCATGTATATATGTATTCAAGGCTGTCTATCCCTGATGTAGGCAGAGGAGCTGTTCAGCTCTGGCCCTCCCATATGGCCGCGAGTCTCCTGGGAGCGTACCGAGAAACTCCACCGCTGCTCGGAGACTTGAGCGTAGAGCTCGGCTCCTCTGGGTTGCCGCCGACTCGTGTGCCGCAGCAGTTAAAGCAGGAACGGAAGCTGATGGTCAGACACATGCCCGCTGAAGCCTAATGCATTTAGAAGCAGTGTGTTGTCTTCTGTAACAGGCGGTTTCTGTGTTTTCCCCCAGTAATTGCACACCGTTTTATCTACAGATGCATGTAATCGCTCAAATTTTCTACTTCAAATTGCATCCTGTTAGCCCGCACAGCAGGATCCCGGCTCCTCCGGTTCCCACATCTCCTCGTCTCAAACGTGAAGTGCCATGTTAGGCATTAATACAGCATTTGCTTTCCAAGCTGTCTAACTTGTGTTTGTCAGTAATCTCTTCACAGT